>NW_026924339.1:0-23884 GCF_032062105.1 Saccostrea cuccullata
TCTTATTTTTGTATTATTTATTAGTTTATTATGACACAAAATAGGAAAAACAATGGTTAAGATATATACTGACACTATTAATTGATATTCTTTTTTGAGAAAGTATTACGTATAAGTATGATTTAAGATCTGTTTTTCCGTGATGCACAAAAGATATTAGGTATCGAATTTCATTTGCACATTTAGTCTTTTCTTTTTCTACTTTGGAAGCCAGCCAAAACCAATTATAGAAGACGTTAGTTTGACACAGAACTGCAACGAAACTACGACGTGACAGTCCAAGTACTCCTTTATATTTCATTTATTCTTATGTTACTTTCGTTCAAGCAAACGCTCGGCTGCCTCCGTAAACCCCTATTGCCAAATGTCGGCGTTGATTGAGACAGCCGCCATTTTGGACCCGCTTCAGATTTTTGAATGCTAATATCTAGAGTTTAGATTTATCAACATTCAAACAAATTATATAGTAAGCATTATGAGGAGGGTTTCTATTAACATAACAAAAATAAATGAAAAATATTGAAAAACAAAAAAGTTAGAAAATACGATTATTTTTAATTTGCATCTCGTAACAACCGGAAGTACTGACGACGCACGAAAAGGTGATTCTGCAAACCAGAAAATCATGATCTATCATCTCCAATAAGTCTCCATATCATATACCTAGCCATTTTCGAAAAAAAGGGGCGACAAAATCGCATTTTAAAATCAGAAAATTGTCCATAACTTGGCACCAGAAGAGAATTTTCCAAATTTCTCTTCGGATGTAACAACTTCATATAATGACACATATTTGATGAAAGTTTCATGAAAAACCGCTGAATAGTTTTCGAGAAATCGCCTGCACAAAATTTTGTCAAAAAAAAGAATAATAATAATAATAATAAGAATAATAAGAAACAATAGAATCACTAGAAGGTCTTCCGTGAAGACGGAAGACCTTAATAATAATAATAATAATAAGAAACCGAGTAAAAACAATATGTTCCCAAACTCCGTTTGGGGAACATAACTACTAAAAATCCCTTGAAAAGTAAAAAATAAGTCGAATTTGATCAGAGCAAAGGAGATGGGTGAACTTAGCGTGCAGAAAGCCCAATAGCTTCAGATATATAAAAATCATATTCAAATTTTGAATTTAGTATTTAGAGTAAACATCTCATCATTGATTTTTATGAAATCATGAGAAACAAAAAATCTGAGGAAAACTTTTCGTTAAAATTTATTCTTTTATATTAAAAAAATAATGTGGTATCCATTGGGTTCAAACCCTGGCAATAAAAATACTGATTTGCATTCTATGTCGAGACTAGCACGCTAACCTTTTCGCTACACAAGTCCTGATGAAGTGTGGCATTTAAATCATGGTTGTGATATGACCATTGACTTAAGGGACTTCAAGTATTTCTCGAAAAGATACAAAAGTTATGTCATAAAATTATATTTTTAAGGTATAGTGGGTCTTTGCTCCATAATTTTGGAAACCAAAATATGTATGTTTTTATGCAAACTTTGAGGATTACCTTTCAAAAAAATGGAGAGAAGACCCACTCATAACGAAAAATTGTGTTATAGTGTGAAAAAATGACTCGTTTTGTCCTCTACTTCAATCTTCTTGAGATTTGTGCAAGTTGTAGAGATTTTACGTAAAGTATACTTTAATGTTAGATGAAATATTAAGGACAATTTTGATATACTTGAGATTTAATTTTTCACCTTCATGTTTGTCGCGCTTTGGGCTTATCTCTCGTCATGTTCACACATCTCCTTAAGCTTGGGGACATTAACACATCATGTTCCTATTTGCTATTCTTTATAGCTGTGAAAATACAACCATCCATACAAACATTATGTTCATAAGATTCTAATATGACAATATTCTTTCAGGTGCATATATTGACTCAAATAAACATGTACATCTACATCTCTGTCCACTTCCCTACGGACAAAAAAAAAAGAATTCTGTAGATGAACGCATCATTTAGCTACATAAAACGAGCAGAAATTCGTTGAGAGCTCAAGAAAATTGTAGCGAATTAAAAAAAAAACTAGAGGTACTGTGAGCACTGAGCTCACAAAATGATACCCCTCTCCTCCCCTATGTTATAATGATACAGTTCGTGTTTTGCTCTAGGAGACCCCCAAATATGTGTCCGATCAAAATAAGAGCTACACAATGTAATAAAGAATCTGTGAAAATATCATTAAATTTTATTCAGTGGTATAGGAGGATTTGCGGATAAGAGATAGGTACCCTTCAATATTACAGAAAATGACACTCACTGGGTCAATGTTTTGCTATGGGAAACGTATTTCCGATCGAAAAGTAAAAAAAATTAGGTGCATAATGGCACTATGTAACAAAGAATCTGTGAAAGTCTCATTAAATTTAGAGGAGTTGCGGATAAGAGATGGTTTACCCGAAAGCGTCAAGGACCGACATCCCTATCCCTATATATATACCCTCCATTTTCAAGCAAGGGGAGGGGGTAAAACTATAGTGTTACTGTGAGCACTGAGCTAACAAAAGCTACCCGCCTCCCGTATTATTATTATTGCAAAGCCCATGTTTTGCTCTGGGATACCTCAAATAAGTGTCTGATCGAAACATAACATAGAAAGTGAATAATGGCATTGTATAATAAGAATCTAGTAGCATTTAACACTTATTTAGGGTCTCCCAGTGAAAATCATGGACTTTGCCATTATAACCATGTGGGAGACAGGGTTATCATCTACTGAGCTCAGTGCTCACAATACTACCTCTAGTTATACCCCTGCTTATGTAGTGATCAGAATATCTGTGCGTCTGTACGTTCGTCCGTCTGTTACACTTTCTTGTACCCATCTTATCCGCAACTTCTCTTACACTACTGAATGAAATTTTCATAGAATCATAGTGCCTGTCTATTTTACTTTTTGGTTAGGCACTTGTTTGGGGTCTCCCAAACCAATACATGGACCTTGCAACAATAAAATGGGAGACAGGGGTATCACCAAGCTGACAGTACCTCTGGTTTCACTTACAGTCGGTGTTTTTTTCCTGTATAACTTGCTAACATATATTAACATACACTGTTCACTCATCCATGACAGACAAATTGATAACCTTTGATATTAATATCTAAAACAAAGATCGTCAGTAAAAGACATTTCTTACTGGCACACCTGGATATATTAAAACAAAGATCATTTAACAACTGGTATGTTTCAGTCAGGAAAAAATGTTAAATGGTCTTTGACGCTCAAACCTAACTCTATTATATTCATTGTGGGTGATAATAAAACATGCATAAATACATAGAAACGGTCCGAGCCGTCCTTCAAAAAAAAAAAAAGAAGACCAAAAAAGTTAACTTCCAAAAGCGATAATCCTATAATTGTCATTGTGTGCGGACGGGGTCGCGTTGGTCCATTCTTTAGAATTTTGGCATTTTTTTTTTCAAATGCACCCCCCCCCCCCCCCCCCCCGTTTCCGCGTTCAACGCGCCTGAAAATACAATTGCAATCGCTATGCATTTTTTTTTAAAAGCCGTTTACAACTCGACAGTCCCTTGTAATATGGTAACTGAATATACGAACATTTGTGTATGAGGGATGATGATCAAAATCACGGCTCATCGTCCCTCTGATAATTTATATAACATACGGCAATAATTCAGGCTAGTGATTCCTTGACAAAATATTTTTTTCACAATTGAAATACATACAATTTTAATACATCTCATGACGCCAAATTTAACGGGAATGGCTTTTTAGATAATTCTATAAAGGAATAACTGAAATTTATCCAACCTCTTTTCTGACATCTATAAAATTGATTATACACTTGTACGTATTAATTTTTTCCCCTACCTTAATCGTTATTCTCATTCCTATGATAGTCTGAGATCTTGGGCCCAGAGAAAGAAATGTCGCCTCCTTCTTATCCAGAAGGGAGGCCTCTCTCCTCAGCCCCATCCTCGGGGTAACACGGCGTACCCCCGTGGACAGCTCACGAAATCGGTCCCTTCTTCCCATCATCCTAACCGTACCTTAACATATTCCCACCAAAATCAGAAACTACACTGCCGTGTTTTATTGTTTTAAACAAACGTGAGTAACTTTTTATCTATTCAATTAAACTTTCTTCGGAGTTTTTTAAATGTATATTGAACAAGGTGTCAGAAGTTACAAAGAATAAGCCGTGAATATTGTGGAAATGGAGAGAAATAGGCATCTGATTACGAATTTATTAGGGTAAAATCAAAACAACAGAGGCGCTCGGTGGCCTACGGGGATCTATTAAAAACCTTGTACATTTATACGACTGTGAAGATTACATCAACGAGATTTTTAAATTTTGGTTTCTTGACTTAAAAGTGACAAGTTAAACCATCGTACTACACCCCATACCAAGCGATTTATAAACAGGCTTTGTCCTTCTGAGAAATGTTTTTCCATCTGCATCCTTAACTTATAGTACTTATAAGAACTTATACAACAAAAATCCGTTAATGAAAAGATTTTGTATATACTTTTAAATAGATTACAATCGTTATTCCTAATCCTAAATAATCTAGCTATGTGATCCCTCTTTCTTCCCTATCGATTCCCCGTTATTAATGCATAACATTACAATGATTACAAGGAAAGCTATAAAAATTGTTATCAAACGAGGAACGTATATCGGTGCAGTAAAAATGGTTTAAACATCCTTGAAAATATTTTCGAAATATCAATTTTGTCAAATTGTCATACAGCATGTCTATTGCCGCGAAACAAAATAAACCTTTGACAACAAAAATTAATTCGTATTACATCAGAAGCAATATTCAAAATTAAACCTACGCGCAACTACCTCGCCTATAAGAATAAAAGGCAAAAGTGGGCCTTGTGGACATACAAGTATCTAAATCTTGCGCCATTTTTACTTTTGTCACACTTATTTCGGAGTTATTAGCTATAAGCTGAATATCATCATTATGTGTAATTTATACCGGTAGTAACAGTCGCCTTGACTTTCATTTGTACCGAAATCTAACCAGTCTATCTACATGTACTTTTCACCTTGAAGCTTAAGTTTTGCGCATTTACGATTTTAAGAATCAGCGACTTTTTTTATGCCCTGTAATCGGGGTATATAGTTTTTGCCCTGTCTGTCCGTCTGTTTGCCATAACTTTTGACTGGATGGGCATACAGCTTTCATATTTCACAGGTACATGTATATATTATTTCTTGTGACAAGATCTTTCTTTGGGTATCACCAAATTTGATCTTTTGACCTTGAAGGTTGACTCATTTTACCAAAAAAATACCAAACTTGGTCATTATTTTTTAACAGTTCATGCTAGGGTTTTCATACCTCATATGTGTATTCATTGTGACAAAGCCTTTCCATCTGTAAAAAAAAAAAAATTGACCTTCTGACATTAGTCTTAGAGTTTGACCCACTTAGTAAAAGACTTAAACCTTGGCCATAACTTTTCAACAGTTAATACTTGTGCATTCATATTTCACAGTTAGGTCTAGTCTTCTGACAAGACCTTCCTTTGGATAACAACAATTTCGACATTTTGACCTTAGACTTGCATTTGAGAAACATCAATTCATAAGCTGCCATGCGGGTGCAACAGTGTTTCACAAACATATCTTGTTTTGATTAAGCCAAAATGAGAAGGGAATTATTCATAAAAGACATCCCTTATCGTTATCATAACGTTTCAGAAAAATCTGCCTGAAGGAAATCGTTCTCAAGTTTATGATACTGTCAGTTAATGACGGATGCAAAATTAAAGCACAAGTTCATTTAACCGAGAAAAATGAAATTTTTGCATGATCCATGCAAAGAACGGGGGGGGGGGGTGGAGGGGGGGGGGGGCAAGGCGGGCAGAATGCCGATAGCGTCAGAAAATAAGAAATCATATTCAATATGTGAATTGAGTATTTAAGTTAACTTCTCATTATTGAAATTTATGAAATTATGAGGAAAAAAAGTTTTCTGAGAGAAAAAAAAAGTCTCGTGAATTGTTTTCTTTTATAAAAATATTAGATGGTATTCGTGGGATTCGAACCCTAGCAATAAAAATCTGACGTATCATATAGCTTCGAGACTAAAACCCCTGTCACACCAGGGCTGCGTCCTCACCGCGACTGCACGGCGTCCTCAAAAAATGCAAAACGCCGAGGTGATTGCAGTAGAGTCTCCTACAGCGCCGTGACAACGCGGTGAGATCTCCACTGAACGCCGTAGGGTCGCGTAGGGTCTCCTAGAACGCCAGGGGACGGCGATCACTTTGGACATGCACAAAGTACGCGCCGTGTGATCGCGGTCTGATAAGAACGCAGTAGAAACGTAGTATGATCGGCGTAGCAGCGCGGTGAGATCTCCAACAACGTAGTGGGAGCTCCGTAGGAACGCCGTGAAGACGCACATGATCGCGGCACGAACGCAGTGATAGTAGACTGCGCTTCCACGGAGACCTCAAGGAGATGTCGCGGAGTCCTTGGAGATGTCACTGCGTTTCTTTCTCGTTTTTACGGCGCTTCTAATGAGATTTATCGTCTTGTGATTTTTTCGACTGCGATTACACGGCGACAGCACGGAGTTGTCACTGCGATCATTGCGCTCCCATGGCGTTTCTACAACGTCCGTTTGCGATCACAATGCGCTTTCACGGCGTTGTTAGAGCGTTGTCGGCCAGCTCACAAAACAAGAGCAATGGAATCATATTTGATCAGCAATAATTCCAACGTAGTTGTTGCACTAGGAGCATTTAAGTGGGAAAAAAAATGGAAGAGAAAATTACACCAGAACTTGTTCTGTTGTTTCACTTAAATTTTGTAGAAAACTTTTCAGTGTGTGTGTGTTTTTTTTTTTTTTACATTCATAATAAAATCAAAGAAAATCTAACAACACATCTGAACTGATAAAATTGAAAAAAGGAGTTTAATCATAAAACTATTAATAATTTAGTACTAAATTATTTAAATAGAACATTTTTGATTATTAAAAATATTTCTTGGCATGACTAGAAGTCTTTTCATCGTGTAACTTGAATCTTTAAACAAAAATGTTTTACATTCCTTCTAAATATATATCAATGAGTATAGAGCGCATTGTGAACGTATTGTGAACGCAGCCAGCGCAGTGAGAACGCCGTGAGCACGAGGTGAAAACTCCTCACGCGCCGTGAAAACTCCGCGGAAGCGCGGTCAATCGCCGAAGAATCTCCGTGGGAACGCAGTAGAACGGCGTGAGATTGCCGTAGAATCGCGTCCTTCGCCGTAGGGACGCCGTGACATCTTCATATTATGAAAATTTTACAGAAGTCTGTGCAATTTTCCTGCGATTCCACGGCGATTTTAAAAATTTAACAACGCCGTAATGACTCCGTGTGAACGCAGCTTGGTGTGACAGGGCCTTAACGCGCTAACCGCTATGCTACATACATGTACGAGGGACGTTCAATAAGTAATGTCATAGCTCGATGACATACAGCAGAGAAATGATATGACATTAAGCTTGATTTCTCTCATTATTGAATCTTTTATGAATTGAGAACAGTTTATGTGACCACTTTTCATCGCATTATTTCATTGTTGGAAGCTGGAAAACAAGGGCTATTCGAGACATTGCATTAAAAATGAATGGTCAAGAATCAGTAAACTAGAGTAAAATCAAACGCTTCATTAAAGACCTGTAAAACTTGTTAATATCCCAAAAATATATTACCTGAAGTATGTGAAATTTACAGCAACCAATGCCTGTTTTATAGACACGTGAACAGATGGATTTCAATCAACAAAAATTATATAATGGGCATTAAAAATGGGTACCGTCCTTGGCAACAAGGACTTACAACAACCAATGTATATTTGCAAAAATTCAACAAATTATCACTGATTATGTTTTACATTTTGCAAAATTTCATAGAAATCATTTTGGGGGTAGTTCACACTGTTTAAAGAAACGTTTGATGGTAAAAAGTTTAATACTCAAAGGTCACCATATATTTTGAAAAATGAGTGAAAACGACAGCGTGTAGGAATATCTAAACAATTACTTTAAAAAAATCAAAAATTGTACTTATCCACGTTTGTCTGAAATTCAAATAGATAATGAAACTTCAATCAATTTTGTTTTGAACCCTCAAACCAAATTTACAATAAGATGCACTTGACAAAAGTGCAAAGGTCTAAAAAGAACAAAGAATTACAACAGCACAAAAACAGTTTTATATGCTATTTTCTTAAATATTCGTGGTCTTATTGTTCAAATTCATATTCGGGGAGAAAGTTCAATTTCTGGAGGAATCTAGAAAACAAATTTTGTGCCAAAAAATTGAAAGGTTTATGAGAGGAAGGAAACAGAATGAGGATTTCACTATATTAAATTTCTTCATGACAGCATATAAAAAAACCCACAGGCCATAAAGAGTAAAATAGTCGCGGGGATAAACAGAAAATTAATGTTTTGTCACACCAACAAATTTTGCCAGATCTTTCAACCTTTGACTTGTTTCATTTCCCAAACTTAGATAAACATCTATCAGAAAGAAAAAAAACGAGTACAGCAAATCATCGGATCTGCCATATTCCAGTATACTAAGAGTCATACTCAAAAATGTGTTCTAAAAACAATTAGAAAATGAATAAAATTGTTACGGGCATGTGTTTTAAATAAAAAAGAATATTTTAGTTAAATCATTCAGACTAAATCATAGAAAAGCGTTTTTTGTTTCTTTCCGAGTCCCAATGACATTATTTATTGAACGCCCCTCGTAGCTCATGTTGATTTATTTTTGTGATATGACCCTTGACTTAATGGACTTGAAGTATTTCTCGGAAAGATGCGAATGTTTTATCATAAAAATGTACTTTTAAGGTAGAGTGGGTCTTCGCTCCATGTTTTTGTAAACCAAAAAATGTATATTTCATTGCAAACTTTTAGGATTATCTTTCAAAACCAGAAGTTTCTGTCGAGACTGTAGCTCTACTTAAAACAAAGGTAGAGAAAAGTAGCAGTTGGGACTTGAGACTAAATAAAAAAATGATCCTTGCCACTCATCAAAATAAAAACTAATGCACAGAATAGTAGTATAGTCTACTTGTGTGCAGTGTTTTCAATAAGAGCCGGCAACCGGCAAAATTAACCGCCTGTACGAGAAATTTTGCCGGCTATGCAATTTCCGGCATTAGGATTTTGCCGGGGCTGATACGTGAAATCCATAGATTTTATCGCAACTAATCCATAGATTTTATCGCAACTATTTCCATGATTTAGAGTAGTTTCCCTTGAGTGCGCTCTTTTTTCAAGGAAGTTTGATAAGTTAGATAGTGTCATGTAATGGCGTCGCGGACAACGAATTTTGGGTGCAAAACACAGTTTTATGTATGACGTTATCAGGACGTTACTTGGTGAGGGACATGCACAACTGACCCCTATAAAAAAATAAAATGGAGGCTTGTTACATAGACTTCTGCATATCAATGGAAAGATAAAATTGTGAATTTTGTAAATATCCAACTATAATACATTCATCAATTACTACTAGGGGGTATTTGACACCTGAAATAAGGGGGATATTGGGTTGTTTATGCATCCATTTTCAGTGCACCTATGCATTTTTAACCCCCCTGCTCAACAAAAACAGAAAAAATCAGACAAAATAAGTTGCATGCATTTCACAGAACAAGTCCTAAGGTTTTCTTTTAGTGTGCTTTCAGGGTACATTTTCCACCTCTTGAAAGAGCTACATTACCTGCTAATTGACTCATGCAATTCTGCACATGTGAAAACTGGATGTTTTGGGAGTTATCTCCCCCTATTAAAAAGTCTCACAATTTTTTTTTTCTAAAAATGAATGCACATTTTTTTCTTTAAATATTAAGATAAGACTCTACTTTATGCGAATAAAAACAAAAAAGATGCAGTTTTCATCAAGACTCCTATAAATAGCAGGAAAATCCCTACCCAGCATGCTTCTCTCTGGGAAAAACCCCCTGGATTTTATACGAAACTGTGTTTAGCTACCTTAAAGGAAATAATTTTTTTTTGCAATTCACTTCTTTGTATTTAGGTGCAAAGAGGACAGAATTCCAAACATTTTGGTGCATAAATTGTTGAATTTGGTCCAGAAGTGGGCAAGTTATTGTAAATTAAGTATTACATGTCTACGACATTAGTCGACGCATAAAACAGGACTTCGAAGAGAAATTCAAACCTAACCGAATCAGCTCACACAATAATTTTATTTTTCTTCAATTTAAAAAACACAAAGTATGAAATATACAGTATTTGAATATCAATAAAATGTTACATTATAAATTTTTTGAAAAGCTGCCAAACAATTTTTACAGATATTGCTAGTTTCTGTATAAACAGGGGGGGGGGGGGGGGGGCTAATTGGAAATAGTCACTGTCTTAAATCAGAAGATTGCCTCAAAACATCTGGATGGTGTCACCCTAACTAGATACTCAATAGGTCTATGTCGCATGTATATATATACAGAAGATACATATTCTCATTTGCGATCAATTAAATTGAAGGTCATAACCTTGCGAAGCTTCCATTTTTGACATGACGTCACACTTTGATGTCACAATGCAGTTGCGTCATAATGTAAAATAACAACTTTAGCCCCTGAATCCTTATTATATGTATAAATTCTATGGAACATGTATCTAATAGGCATTATGCCTTACACAGTGTCAACCTGAGATTATATTGTATGGTTTACTACATAATTTAAAACAAATAAAGCAATTTTCTATGAACTTACAAGCAAATAAATGTGGGAAATGTCATCAAATGTTACTCCTTAAGGGTGCAAAACACAGTTTTATGTATGACGTTATCAGGACGTTACTTGGTGAGGGACATGCACAACTGACCCCTATAAAAAAATAAAATGGAGGCTTGTTACATAGACTTCTGCATATCAATGGAAAGATAAAATTGTGAATTTTGTAAATATCCAACTATAATACATTCATCAATTACTACTAGGGGGTATTTGACACCTGAAATAAGGGGGATATTGGGTTGTTTATGCATCCATTTTCAGTGCACCTATGCATTTTTAACCCCCCTGCTCAACAAAAACAGAAAAAATCAGACAAAATAAGTTGCATGCATTTCACAGAACAAGTCCTAAGGTTTTCTTTTAGTGTGCTTTCAGGGTACATTTTCCACCTCTTGAAAGAGCTACATTACCTGCTAATTGACTCATGCAATTCTGCACATGTGAAAACTGGATGTTTTGGGAGTTATCTCCCCCTATTAAAAAGTCTCACAATTTTTTTTTTCTAAAAATGAATGCACATTTTTTTCTTTAAATATTAAGATAAGACTCTACTTTATGCGAATAAAAACAAAAAAGATGCAGTTTTCATCAAGACTCCTATAAATAGCAGGAAAATCCCTACCCAGCATGCTTCTCTCTGGGAAAAACCCCCTGGATTTTATACGAAACTGTGTTTAGCTACCTTAAAGGAAATAATTTTTTTTTGCAATTCACTTTTTTGTATTTAGGTGCAAAGAGGACAGAATTCCAAACATTTTGGTGCATAAATTGTTGAATTTGGTCCAGAAGTGGGCAAGTTATTGTAAATTAAGTATTACATGTCTACGACATTAGTCGACGCATAAAACAGGACTTCGAAGAGAAATTCAAACCTAACCGAATCAGCTCACACAATAATTTTATTTTTCTTCAATTTAAAAAACACAAAGTATGAAATATACAGTATTTGAATATCAATAAAATGTTACATTATAAATTTTTTGAAAAGCTGCCAAACAATTTTTACAGATATTGCTAGTTTCTGTATAAACAAGGGGGGGGGGGGGTCTAATTGGAAATAGTCACTGTCTTAAATCAGAAGATTTCCTAAAACATCTGGATGGTGTCACCCTAACTAGATACTCAATAGGTCTATGTCGCATGTATATCTATACAGAAGATACATATTCTCATTTGCGATCAATTAAATTGAAGGTCATAACCTTGCGAAGCTTCCATTTTTGACATGACGTCACACTTTGATGTCACAATGCAGTTGCGTCATAATGTAAAAATAACAACTTTAGCCCCTGAATCCTAATTATATGTATAAATTCTATGGAACATGTATCTAATAGGCATTATGCCTTACACAGTGTCAACCTGAGATGATATTGTATTGTTTACTACATAAATTAAAACAAATAAAGCAATTTTCTATGAACTTACAGGCAAATAAATGTGGTAAATGTCATCAAATGCTACTCCTTAAGGGTGCAAAACACAGTTTTATGTATGACGTTATCAGGACGTTACTTGGTGAGGGACATGCACAACTGACCCCTATAAAAAAATAAAATGGAGGCTTGTTACATAGACTTCTGCATATCAATGGAAAGATAAAATTGTGAATTTTGTAAATATCCAACTATAATACATTCATCAATTACTACTAGGGGGTATTTGACACCTGAAATAAGGGGGATATTGGGTTGTTTATGCATCCATTTTCAGTGCACCTATGCATTTTTAACCCCCCTGCTCAACAAAAACAGAAAAAATCAGACAAAATAAGTTGCATGCATTTCACAGAACAAGTCCTAAGGTTTTCTTTTAGTGTGCTTTCAGGGTACATTTTCCACCTCTTGAAAGAGCTACATTACCTGCTAATTGACTCATGCAATTCTGCACATGTGAAAACTGGATGTTTTGGGAGTTATCTCCCCCTATTAAAAAGTCTCACAATTTTTTTTTTCTAAAAATGAATGCACATTTTTTTCTTTAAATATTAAGATAAGACTCTACTTTATGCGAATAAAAACAAAAAAGATGCAGTTTTCATCAAGACTCCTATAAATAGCAGGAAAATCCCTACCCAGCATGCTTCTCTCTGGGAAAAACCCCCTGGATTTTATACGAAACTGTGTTTAGCTACCTTAAAGGAAATAATTTTTTTTTGCAATTCACTTCTTTGTATTTAGGTGCAAAGAGGACAGAATTCCAAACATTTTGGTGCATAAATTGTTGAATTTGGTCCAGAAGTGGGCAAGTTATTGTAAATTAAGTATTACATGTCTACGACATTAGTCGACGCATAAAACAGGACTTCGAAGAGAAATTCAAACCTAACCGAATCAGCTCACACAATAATTTTATTTTTCTTCAATTTAAAAAACACAAAGTATGAAATATACAGTATTTGAATATCAATAAAATGTTACATTATAAATTTTTTGAAAAGCTGCCAAACAATTTTTACAGATATTGCTAGTTTCTGTATAAACAAGGGGGGGGGGGGTCTAATTGGAAATAGTCACTGTCTTAAATCAGAAGATTTCCTAAAACATCTGGATGGTGTCACCCTAACTAGATACTCAATAGGTCTATGTCGCATGTATATCTATACAGAAGATACATATTCTCATTTGCGATCAATTAAATTGAAGGTCATAACCTTGCAAAGCTGCCATTTTTGACATGACGTCACACTTTGATGTCACAATGCAGTTGCGTCATAATGTAAAAATAACAACTTTAGCCCCTGAATCCTAATTATATGTATAAATTCTATGGAACATGTATCTAATAGGCATTATGCCTTACACAGTGTCAACCTGAGATGATATTGTATTGTTTACTACATAATTTAAAACAAATAAAGCAATTTTCTATGAACTTACAAGCAAATAAATGTGGGAAATGTCATCAAATGTTACTCCTTAAGGGTGCAAAACACAGTTTTATGTATGACGTTATCAGGACGTTACTTGGTGAGGGACATGCACAACTGACCCCTATAAAAAAATAAAATGGAGGCTTGTTACATAGACTTCTGCATATCAATGGAAAGATAAAATTGTGAATTTTGTAAATATCCAACTATAATACATTCATCAATTACTACTAGGGGGTATTTGACACCTGAAATAAGGGGGATATTGGGTTGTTTATGCATCCATTTTCAGTGCACCTATGCATTTTTAACCCCCCTGCTCAACAAAAACAGAAAAAAATCAGACAAAATAAGTTGCATGCATTTCACAGAACAAGTCCTAAGGTTTTCTTTTAGTGTGCTTTCAGGGTACATTTTCCACCTCTTGAAAGAGCTACATTACCTGCTAATTGACTCATGCAATTCTGCACATGTGAAAACTGGATGTTTTGGGAGTTATCTCCCCCTATTAAAAAGTCTCACAATTTTTTTTTTCTAAAAATGAATGCACATTTTTTTCTTTAAATATTAAGATAAGACTCTACTTTATGCGAATAAAAACAAAAAAGATGCAGTTTTCATCAAGACTCCTATAAATAGCAGGAAAATCCCTACCCAGCATGCTTCTCTCTGGGAAAAACCCCCTGGATTTTATACGAAACTGTGTTTAGCTACCTTAAAGGAAATAATTTTTTTTTGCAATTCACTTTTTTGTATTTAGGTGCAAAGAGGACAGAATTCCAAACATTTTGGTGCATAAATTGTTGAATTTGGTCCAGAAATGGGCAAGTTATTGTAAATTTAGTATTACATGTCTACGACATTAGTCGACGCATAAAACAGGACTTCGAAGAGAAATTCAAACCTAACCGAATCAGCTCACACAATAATTTTATTTTTCTTCAATTTAAAAAACACAAAGTATGAAATATACAGTATTTGAATATCAATAAAATGTTACATTATAAATTTTTTGAAAAGCTGCCAAACAATTTTTACAGATATTGCTAGTTTCTGTATAAACAAGGGGGGGGGGGGTCTAATTGGAAATAGTCACTGTCTTAAATCAGAAGATTGCCTAAAACATCTGGATGGTGTCACCCTAACTAGATACTCAATAGGTCTATGTCACATGTATATATATACAGAAGATACATATTCTCATTTGCGATCAATTAAATTGAAGGTCATGACCTTGCAAAGCTGCCATTTTTGACATGACGTCACACTTTGATGTCACAATGCAGTTGCGTCATAATGTAAAAATAACAACTTTAGCCCCTGAATCCTAATTATATGTATAAATTCTATGGAACATGTATCTAATAGGCATTATGCCTTACACAGTGTCAACCTGAGATGATATTGTATTGTTTACTACATAATTTAAAACAAATAAAGCAATTTTCTATGAACTTACAAGCAAATAAATGTGGGAAATGTCATCAAATGTTACTCCTTAAGGGTGCAAAACACAGTTTTATGTATGACGTTATCAGGACGTTACTTGGTGAGGGACATGCACAACTGACCCCTATAAAAAAATAAAATGGAGGCTTGTTACATAGACTTCTGCATATCAATGGAAAGATAAAATTGTGAATTTTGTAAATATCCAACTATAATACATTCATCAATTACTACTAGGGGGTATTTGACACCTGAAATAAGGGGGATATTGGGTTGTTTATGCATCCATTTTCAGTGCACCTATGCATTTTTAACCCCCCTGCTCAACAAAAACAGAAAAAATCAGACAAAATAAGTTGCATGCATTTCACAGAACAAGTCCTAAGGTTTTCTTTTAGTGTGCTTTCAGGGTACATTTTCCACCTCTTGAAAGAGCTACATTACCTGCTAATTGACTCATGCAATTCTGCACATGTGAAAACTGGATGTTTTGGAGTTATCTCCCCCTATTAAAAAGTCTCACAATTTTTTTTTTCTAAAAATGAATGCACATTTTTTTCTTTAAATATTAAGATAAGACTCTACTTTATGCGAATAAAAACAAAAAAGATGCAGTTTTCATCAAGACTCCTATAAATAGCAGGAAAATCCCTACCCAGCATGCTTCTCTCTGGGAAAAACCCCCTGGATTTTATACGAAACTGTGTTTAGCTACCTTAAAGGAAATAATTTTTTTTTGCAATTCACTTCTTTGTATTTAGGTGCAAAGAGGACAGAATTCCAAACATTTTGGTGCATAAATTGTTGAATTTGGTCCAGAAGTGGGCAAGTTATTGTAAATTAAGTATTACATGTCTACGACATTAGTCGACGCATAAAACAGGACTTCGAAGAGAAATTCAAACCTAACCGAATCAGCTCACACAATAATTTTATTTTTCTTCAATTTAAAAAACACAAAGTATGAAATATACAGTATTTGAATATCAATAAAATGTTACATTATAAATTTTTTGAAAAGCTGCCAAACAATTTTTACAGATATTGCTAGTTTCTGTATAAACAAGGGGGGGGGGGTCTAATTGGAAATAGTCACTGTCTTAAATCAGAAGATTTCCTAAAACACCTGGATGGTGTCACCCTAACTAGATACTCAATAGGTCTATGTCACATGTATATCTATACAGAAGATACATATTCTCATTTGCGATCAATTAAATTGAAGGTCATGACCTTGCAAAGCTGCCATTTTTGACATGACGTCACACTTTGATGTCACAATGCAGTTGCGTCATAATGTAAAAATAACAACTTTAGCCCCTGAATCCTAATTATATGTATAAATTCTATGGAACATGTATCTAATAGGCATTATGCCTTACACAGTGTCAACCTGAGATGATATTGTATTGTTTACTACATAAATTAAAACAAATAAAGCAATTTTCTATGAACTTACAGGCAAATAAATGTGGTAAATGTCATCAAATGCTACTCCTTAAGGGTGCAAAACACAGTTTTATGTATGACGTTATCAGGACGTTACTTGGTGAGGGACATGCACAACTGACCCCTATAAAAAAATAAAATGGAGGCTTGTTACATAGACTTCTGCATATCAATGGAAAGATAAAATTGTGAATTTTGTAAATATCCAACTATAATACATTCATCAATTACTACTAGGGGGTATTTGACACCTGAAATAAGGGGGATATTGGGTTGTTTATGCATCCATTTTCAGTGCACCTATGCATTTTTAACCCCCCTGCTCAACAAAAACAGAAAAAATCAGACAAAATAAGTTGCATGCATTTCACAGAACAAGTCCTAAGGTTTTCTTTTAGTGTGCTTTCAGGGTACATTTTCCACCTCTTGAAAGAGCTACATTACCTGCTAATTGACTCATGCAATTCTGCACATGTGAAAACTGGATGTTTTGGGAGTTATCTCCCCCTATTAAAAAGTCTCACAATTTTTTTTTTCTAAAAATGAATGCACATTTTTTTCTTTAAATATTAAGATAAGACTCTACTTTATGCGAATAAAAACAAAAAAGATGCAGTTTTCATCAAGACTCCTATAAATAGCAGGAAAATCCCTACCCAGCATGCTTCTCTCTGGGAAAAACCCCCTGGATTTTATACGAAACTGTGTTTAGCTACCTTTGAGCGAAGTTGTGGAGAAACGAACGTGCTGCTGCTGTAACACATGCGTTTGAGATCACATACATTAAGAGGCATAAAGTATGGTTCTTTCCGAAAGATTTGTTTGTGTTTTATAATTTTCGATTTAAAATTGATTTGCCACAGACTCAATATTAAGCGAGGGGTTCCCCGGTGAAACAACAGCAAATATCGATATCTAGGCCAATATAATTTGAAGACCTTACTACAGAATTTTGCTCAAAATGAAAATATCAAATGTTAAGCTAAGACGTGACTCAGACATAGAAATTCTTACAGAATATCATCAAACTGAAAACTTTATTATCATTTATTCGTGTAAGATCTCTTGAAATACAGGGACAGTATCGTTTTCACATTTGGGAAGGATTTAATGTACTAGAATTTTGTATCAAATTCCATCTTCTTAATTACTTTGTTCTGACAATCTGTACAAAATGTCAAAAAATTAAATCAGTTTAAAGATTATTTTATTAAAAGTCTAAGATTGCAGAATATTTCAATTTTAGGGGTACTGTACATCACCAAGTGTTTAAAAAATCTTTAAATTTTTAACAATAATTTTTTTAAAAATATGAATAAAAGTCCTGACCAATTTATGTGAAGGGAATAAATATGTAGAATTTTCAGTATGATATTTTATATATACAATTATTATCTGTACTATAATTTCATACTGAAGTTGTCTATATGTTTTAATAGACACGTAGTTTTCAGAAGAAAAAAAAACTCAAGTCTGTCAAAAATCTGTCAAACAAATCTGTGAAGAGACAAAAATTGTTTTCTAATTGACCTTTTAAGGTAAAATATGATAATTTATAGTGACATGAATGTGAAAAAATAGTACTTTTTTAATGGCCTGAGAGGTAAGAAAAGTGAGACAAAAATACTGAATTTCGTTTTCGGCCGGGGGGCTTCGCCCCCCTGGGCCCCCTACCAGGGCTCTGCCCTGGACCCGCTGGGGGCCTAAGGCGGCCCCCAGACCCCTCGCCGAGACTGGCTTCCTGCTATTCCATTTATTTTTCCTTCTATTGAAAATCTTATTGAAAACACTGGTGTGCCAAGTTATATTAAAATCTGTAGGAGGATAGTATTTTGAAAGAATTTCACAGAAATTTCTATTTTTAGTAACCATGTCAACACCGTTCATAGAAAGCAAAAACCGATGCGTAGAATTATGTATCTTAGTGTAGTGTACTTGAGTGCCAAATTATATTGAAATCAGGCAAAAACTGTAGGAGGAGTAGCATTTTGAAAGAATTTCACAGAAATTCTATTTTCAGTAACCACGGCAACACCGTTCATCGAAATCAAAAACCGATGCACAAAATTATGAATCTTACTGTAGTCTACTTGTGTGCCAAGTTATATTGAAATCAGTCCAAAACTGTAGGAGGAGTAGCATTTTGAAAGAATTTCACAGAAATTTCTATTTTTAGTAACCACGGCAACACCGTTCATCGAAATCAAAAACCGATGCACAGAATTATGTATCTTACTGTAGTCTACTTGTGTGCCAAGTCATATTGAAATCAGTCCAAAACTGAGGAGGAGTAGCATTTTGAAAAATTGTTTGTGGACAGACGGACGGACGATGGACGCATTACTATCGCATAAGCTCTTCTGGTCTCTGACCTTTGAAAAAAATAAAATTATCAATTATATCTAATTTTGAAGATAATTCAAACCCGAGTATTTTTTCCATTAGTAGAACCCTAGTCATAATATATATTTTTTGAAAATTAAGAAATTAATTGAATAATCTATAGTATTTTCATATTAATATGCATATTTTAAAATAAAGGAAAATCAGATATTTTTAAAGATTTTTTTTTAAAGGAAGTTTAGTAACGAAGGCTAAAATATTGTCCGTGTACAGTTATTAGTACTTTGTTGTGAAAAATGCCCAGGTTTGTTCTTCATGAGATATAAGCGATAAATTCAATTTTTTCGAAGGCGATTTCACGCGATATATACATAGGATTATTTTTGTGTGAGCTAACAAAAATTATTTTTTTAACTTTTGAATTTTATCTTTTAAAAGAAAAAGACTTTGGGAATATAATTTGAAAAAAGTTGAAACAATTTATGGACAATTATTTTTTAAGAAGAAAAACTAATATATATTTTTTCGCAATTAGAATCGGACTAAGCGGCTTTAAATGTTGTTTCACTCTTTTCTTAAATGTTGTTTCAGAGTTATAACAAGTCATGTGACAATGATAAGGATCTTTGCTTTTCTGGCACTTTTTATTTTATTTTACACTTTGCTTGCTTTACAATTTTAGTTTTACAAAACCTGAGTACCAATACTTTTCAGAAATCTTTTGATTTATTTAACAAATATTATATAAGAAATATATGATTATGACTCATTTCATCTCTTTAATATTAAGAATATACATGGAAAAGCCTGAACATTTATTTCATCCTTTTTGAATAAAAGGTCTCATTAGTAACTCCTCATAAGAGTACATGTACTAACTTTAAAATATCCCCAGATGTCCCAATTCAATGCAGTGATTCAACATGTACATGACATATAATTAAGACAAAATACTATAGACATCAACTTTTGTGTTTTTTCTTAATTTTCTTCTTTTTACCAGATCCTTCTAGCAATGCAATAGCGTCCTCTGTTTTCCTTTTCTTCTCTTGTAATGATCTGAAATAATCATAAAATAAAGATAATTTTTGATATATATGTTTTTTGAAAAAAATAACCACTTTGAACCCCACTTTTAAAATTCCCTTCGTTTACAGCTTGAGATTGCTACAGAGATCCCCTTTTACACAAGATACATGTAATTCTGAGTTACCCCTTGATGCTGATCATCTTTGACCCTGACCCAAGGGCCTGCTTCCACTCCTGCTCTGACCCCTTTATTTTATACTGGGACAGGTCAAGGTCCTTCAGAAAAGCCAGTTCCTTCCTCTGGGCTGCCTCAACCTCCTCTGCTGCTGCTGTCTGTAAAATAAAGAGTTCATCTGACATTAAATAAATTTATTGGATGTTGTCTATAGGCTAAAATAATCTGCATTGTATACAGAAGTCATGTTCTTTAGGAATTACATACTGGTATTTTTCCCACACAAACATAATTCAGGGACAGTACTGAGTGTTTGTACTGAGTTTATTATCTCCTTGATAGAAAACCTTCATGTCTGTAACTGATTACTTTACTGCCTGGATGTAGAACTTACCAGTTCCTCCTCCATAGACTGCTCTGTGGGCTGCAGTGTTATCTCCTTCCTCTCTATCATATCTTTCTCTACATCCTCCTCCATTACTTCATTCAGACTCTGATGTACGTACAACAACATTTCAATAATATGCAGATACTTAATATCAAAGAGCGAACAAGGCAAAACTTGCTTGGAAAATGATCTTCCTAATCAAAATACTTGTAACATCATTTAATACACATGAAGATGATTACTTACGTGGACAACTTTGCGGATGATCCTGTTGAAGAGACCCAGTAATTGGCTGGAGGGAAGATCAAGCTCTTTCTCCAGATCTTCCACAGTTTTGTGCTGCAATCCCAACCCAAGCAGCAAAGCCTTAAAAAACAAGAAAATTAATAATAAATGACTACCAAATTATGATCTAAAAATCACTTGTGTTTTCATTAAAAAGGGTTTTAATTTAAATAAAATAAACATAAAAGCTACCCAATCCATAATTTAAATTTTTAAGAAAATTAACAAAGCCTTTCAATTTTTTTTTTCCTCAACAGTGTTTGTTTGAAATCAGTGCCTTACACTCTGTACGATGCTGAGTTGAACATTGATCTGATTCAGGAAGTAGAGACGACTGATGGCGGGCAGAAGATCTATTATCAGATGATAGTCAACCATGTTCTGGGCGTACAGCTCTAAACGCTTCACATCATACTTAGTAAAGTACAACTCTAGTTCTTGTACCGACAAATCTACAAAAGAGATGGACAAACACAATGAGCTTTCTTCCATAAATATCACCAATGATTGGTATCATGGGTAATACAAGATAATGTGAATAAAAGATGATGTTATTTAATAAAACATACTTGATTTGCCAGATTTGAACTGTTTCTGCTCCAGAATGCTTAGAGCCATGGACGGTGTGAAATTTCTGAACTGGTATGCTAGCAGGGACACAAATCGCCTTCTGAAATCTGTAGTAAATGTCAAAATATACAGTAAAACTCGGTTATAGCGAAGTCCTGGGGACCTGTGAATTTAATTCGCTATATCCGTAATTCATTATATCCGTATAACGAATTCGTATAACTATATATAGCGAATTCGTAATATACATGTTTTCCCTTAAGTATTACTAAGAAATATGCTAGGGAAGCAAATATTACAAAACATACCAAAGATAACTAAGGTTTTATTATGAATTGAATTTTATATACAAAATCTTAATGGAACAAAGTCAGTTAAATTTATCAATTTTTTTAAGATCTTTGAAAGTTCGTTATAAAAGATGTAAATTTCATTATATTTAACCTCAACGGGACTCAAAATCAGTTCGCTATATCCGTAAATTCGTTATATCAGAGTTCGTTATAACCGTAAAATTTTACAAAGATTTGTTAAGAACTTTGCCGGGAACCCAGAAAAACTTCGCTATATCCGTAAATTCGCTATATTCGTGTTCGCACTAAACGAGTTTTACTGTATTAAACAAACACATAATATTCTACAACGATAACTCGCTTTTAATTTCTGCATAAAAGTGATTCATTTTAAAATCTTCAGTTTATACATACAAGCTTAATTGACTGGTCTGACTTATTTATTACACATAGTTTGTGATTACAAATTTTTAAAAGTTGATATGGACCACCTTGATTTAAGGAAGAATTATTTGTAGCTCTATATGTGTTGCTTCATATCTCTAAGTGAAAATAAATCTTAATGTTTGATTGAATGAGTATAGTGACATATTTCTAAAGAAAAAAAAAGTATTTTAAGCTATGAGAAACCGTTGGAGCAGTTTGTCAGATTTTTTTTTTCATTAGAGTAATAACTATGGAAAATGTTAGATACATGTACATGTTTGCTAAAACAGATAATACAACCTCAACTCATAATTGCACAGCAGTTCATATTATCCATGAGGAGCAAGATGACAACAAAAAATAAGTTATACCTATACATCAAGTATAAAAACTAAAACCCAATATCTATATATTAGTACAAATGCTCCTTATATAAGGATTTTCGGTGTACCTTTCCAGAAGGCTTGTAGCCATGACTCTTGTTTCCTTTCCTCCTCCCCCTCCTCTTCGGTCAACAGGTGTAACATGATACAAGAGTGTTCACCTGTCAGGTCATTCTATCAAGAAAATAAATGTGTACATTATTTCTTGGAAGGTCTTTATAATACACCAAACCATCTAGTCCTAACAATTGTTAAAATTTAAGAATAAAAAAAGCAACAAATGCTTTAAACTTACAGGTGTTTGTCTTAAGTACACAGGTGCAAATCCATTTTTCTTCCAGAACCTAAAAATATTCACCACAAAATTCAATTCTTTCATATTCTTGCATCCAAGTATACATGCCTGTATATAGATACAACAATTTGAAAAAAAAATACAAATACAAACATGTACAATATCAAACAAATTAAGATATTCTAGTACTGGGAAGACAGATTTTATTTCATTTGCTTACTTGAGTAAACCTGATGTCAATCCATAAGAGACTCCCAAGTAATCCAGTTTTTCTGGTTTTCTTTCACTCAGCTTCATCAACAGTGGAGGTAGATTTTTCCTGGGAGTCACTCTTTCCTCAAGTAAGTTCACCTCCTGTTTCATTATAATATGCAATAATATTATAAAGTGTCTTGATTCTAAAACCTGTATCTCTAAGTACTGGTATACATGCATAAACTTTTAACTTCATATCATGTGAGCATATCTAATTTTTGATAGTAATGATGATTTTGCAGCCTAAGCAAGTGATGCTGTACATGTATTACAATTGTTCGTACCTGGTCATCTATGACATTGGTCTCCGGCTCTGTGTCTACAGACTCGGACAAACTGACCACCTCCCCTTTATAGTACTGCTTTAACAAAGACAAAGCTCTGCTGCCATAACCCATCTGTAAATAACAATGGTCAAAATAAAAGCTTTGAACCTAATATCTGACATTGTTACTAATAGATATATTTTGTGGGAAAATTATTCTGCAGTTGATGAAATATTTTGTAGTCTGAAATTTAAATATTACATGGAGAACATGAATTTAAGGGCTCTTATAATCATAGAACGACTAAAAAAATTTTTAACTCCCATGAAAATTAGCGATTTCACAGTACGAAGCATATTTAAGAGTCAAAATCAGCAAGCATCGAGCATTGAATGGAAAGTCAAAATTTTATTTTTTCAAAAGCTTCTGGTATATGAAAGATTTTGTCTTACCTAATGCTAAAACACAATTAAAATTTTTTTCGAACGTATGAAGGGACTGGTATCCAAGGAAATTCATTTCCTAAGCAACGGGTTCATAAATCCTTATGAAAATCAATGATTTTTAGACATTTTTCTACGAATATGTTTTCTGAACGTGATAAGATAAGGTATTTT
>NW_026924340.1:0-23784 GCF_032062105.1 Saccostrea cuccullata
AGGATTATTTGAATCTTCTTACCAAATACTCGGCTCATTCATAATTCTTAGAATAAAAAAAGATTCAAAAAAATTTTCTTTACTGTAATGACATATATTTTATTTTCAAGATCAAGCTTATATAGTTATTTATTTGTCATCACTCAATCGTTCAAAGGAGTTCTTCTATTCTTTATATTGTTTTGTAATACTGTATACATTGATACATGTATATGGAAAGCACCATGACGGACATGTAATTAAAAATATGAACAGCTCTAATAAGAGTTAATGTGTCTTTAAATATTCTGAATTACGGCGATTTCCTCTGTTTAGTACTTAAAGAATGTATAATATTTAATAATCTTTTTTTGGGGGGGGGGATGGGGGGTCTTGACATTGTATTATTCAATATTGCCGTTACAAATGGTTATCTTAAAAATAAATAATTTTAAAAAAAAACTGATTTCAAATGTTATAAAAGGAATTTTTGTTTAGGAATGACTCTAATTCTTGGCCAAATTATTTGAATTTATTCGAAATTATAACCTGGTTTGGGTGAGCTCACGCTGGGTGTTTTCCCATACCAAACCAGGTTATACAGAAATAACCTGTGTTCCTTTTTGGATATTATCAAATCAGAGGCTAGAATACAAACAAAATTAAATTTTTATTATATGTCGACATGGACAGGCGCTGTTCTAGGGTCAATGACATCCGAACAACGAACTATCTGTGCCTTTAAATACGATTTATACTGGTTTTATATAGAATTATATTTTGCGTATCAATAATGTTCAGTCTCTGACACTAGATTTGTTACTGAAGAAAATCTTACTTGTATATTGACAATTTTATAAATTAGGCGCAAGGAGAAAACTGTTTATTAGAAGATGCTAAGTTTGTGTCTTATTTATTTCATCTTGTCATCAAAGTATGTTCAATTCAATCGAGAATAGAAAGATTAAATATGATTTTGTTATACCCCCCGCTTGAAAAGCGGGAGGGTATATAGTAGTCGTTAATTCAGTCCGTCCGTCCGTCTGTTACGCTTTGGGGTATCCATCTCTTATCCGCAACTCCTCTCATACCACTGAATGAAATTTAATGAAACTTTCACAGAATCTTTATTACATATTGCCATTGTGCACCTCCTATTTTACTTTTTGATCCGACACATATTTTGGGTTTTCCAGCCACAGCAAACATATAATGGACTTTGCCATTATAACTATATGGAGACGGGGGTATCATTTAGTGAGCTCATCGCTCACAGTACCTCTAGTTTCTAGTCACTTTGATGTAGTTAATAAAAAACCGGTAGGTTTATCACAAATTTCTTAAATGTTTTTCATGAATCAATGTTATTATAAATTTTAATTTAATTATCAATCATTGTGAAATCAAGTCTGTTCTTAATATATTTCACTCACTTTATATATTTGATGTTATATTATTTTTTTTTCTTGCTGACACTCGGGTATAAACCAATTAGTTGTACAAACACCAGCTGTCATTAAAAAATACCTTCTATACCTCCTTGAAAGAAGACTGAGTTGTTTCTAAATGACAGGTACATGTAATTATACCCCCCGCTTGAAAAGTGGGAGGGTATATAGTAATCGGTATTCCCGTCCGTCCGTTAGTCCGTCTGTTACGCTTTGGGGTACCCATCTCTTATCCGCAACTCCTCTCATACCAATGAAGGAAATTGAATGAAACTTTCACAGAATCTTTATTACATATTGCCATTGTGCACCTCCTATTTTACTTTGGATCTGACATATATATTTTTGATTTTCCAGAGCAAAACACTGCCATTATATTCATATGGGAGGCGGGGGGTATCATTTAGTGAGCTCACTGCTCACAGTATCTCTAGTTAACAATAACCATTAATTGTCCTTTTGCACTAATTGTGCAAAAATTAAAACTTAAAATCCTGAGTAACAATTTCTGATTGGTCTTTTTCTTTTAACTGATAAAAAATAAGAAAAAAATCTTTAAAATAGACAAGAGTTAGGAAATGGCAATCTCTTAGAACATGGATTGCGATAACAAAATTATAAAAATTTATATTTAATTTCTAATCTTCGCCACTGTTCTTAGGTTTGTAATTGATATAAATCATTTGTTTTGTTCATTTTAACTAATGAAAAAATTGATATGAGAGACGTAGTATTGTTTTTCACAATGAAGTTTCATCGTTTTCAAAAGGGGGGATTCAACTAACCTGAAAAAATATGAGCATTGTCAAAACTCAAAAGTCTTTTTCTTTTTTCAGTACCCCTTACATTAACTAAAACAATCATGCTAGTACTACATATCAGGGACCTATATGAATTACATTTTTAATGATTTTAAATTTTCGGTTTAATATTTCAACAATTTACTCAGTTAAATGTAATTTTTTTCAAAATTAGTTTCTTATAATTTTTTTATCTTAAGTATATAACGTTTGTTAGGGACATTCTTTGTAGGGGCCTTGAGCCATACCTAGTTTTATCCAAACATACTTTGTTTGGTACATTTTTATGCCCCCGTCAACGAAGTTTCGGGGATATATAATTTTTTCGTGTCCGTTCGTCTGTCTGTCTAGCTGTCTGTCTGTCTGTTTGTTTTTCCGCAAGCACTTTAACCTTGCACAAAATTTTTGATTTAGTGGAGATATGACTTTCATATCATACATGTATATTTCTTGTGATAAGACCTTTCTTTCGGTACCACCAAATTTGACTTTTTGACCTTGGAGTTTGATCCACTTTTAGATAAAAATTACAAACTTTTACTTTGGTCATATCTTTTGAACAGTAGAAAGCAGGACAATTATACTTCACATATGTATTCTTTTTGAATAACCTTGCATTGGATACTAACAACCTTGACCTTTAGATCTTGACCTTGGAGATTTTTGTACTTTTGAAAAAACTTTAACAGTGGCCAGAACTTTTGATTGGTAAGGGTAACGGCTTTCATACATCACATATATAATTCATGTAAAAAGCCCCTTCATTGGATACCAAGATCCTTGTCCCTTTGACCTTGACCTTGGAGTTTGACGTACTTTTAAAAAGCAAACCTTGAAAATAACTTTTGAGAGTTAAGGCTAGTGCTTTTATACTTTACATATTTATACCTTTTGACAAGACCTTTTATTTGATAGCAAGACCTTTGGACCTTTGACCTTGACCTTGGAGTTTGACCTTCTTTTTTTTTAAATTTTAACCTTGTCCATATCTTATGAATGGTTACAGCTAGGGCTTCCATACTTTACATAAGTATTCTATGTGGCAAGCCCTTTCATTGGATATCAACTACCTTGACCTTTTGACCTTGAAGATTTTTATGTTTAAAAGAAATTAACCTTGGGCATAACTTTTGAACACTAAGCGATTGTGATCTCATACTTCTCTTATGTCATCCTTGTGAGAAGACCCTTCATTAAATACCCAGAACTTTGACCCTTTGACCTTGACCTTGGAATTTGTCCTACTTTTAAAAAGCAAACCTCGAACATTAATATTTATGCCCCCGTAAACGAAGTTTCGGGGGTATATAGTTTTTTGTGTCTGTCTGTCTGTCTGTCTCTCTGTTTGTCTGTTTGTCCGCAAAAACTTTAACCTTGCCCATAACTTTTGATTTAGTGAAGCTATGACTTTCATACATCAAATGTGTATTCCTTGTGACAAGACCTTTCTTTGGGTACCACCACATTTGACCTTTTGACCTCGATGTTTGACCCTCTTTAACAAAAAAAGTTTTAATTCTTACTCTGGCCATAACTTTTGAACGGTAGATACTAGAACTTTTATACTTCACATATTTATTTTTTGTGGCAAGACCTTTAATTTTATACCACCAACCTTGACTTTTTGTCCTTGACCTTGGAGAATTACGTACTAATGAATATGAACTATTGGATACCATGAACTTTAATTTTGACCTTGACATTGAAATTTGACCTACTTAAAAAAACACCTTAACCATATCTTTTAAAGGGTAAGAGCTAGTGTTTTCATGTTTTACATATTTAATTCTTGTGACAAGACCTTTCACTTGATATCAACACCTTTGATCCTTTGACCCTGACCTAAGAGTTTGACCTACTTTTAATTTTTTAATCTGATCATAACTTTTGAACGGTTAGGACTAGAGCTTCCACACTCCTCATATGTATTTTTGTAGAAAGACCTTTCATTTGATACCAATAACCCTGAAGTTCTGACTTTGACCTTGGAGATTTCCCGCCTCATGAAAAAAAAACATTTACCTTGGGAATAATTTGTTAACGGTTAAGACTAGGGCTTCCATACTTCATAAATGAATTCTTTGTGACAAGTCCATTTATTGGATACCAATAACCATGAACTTCTGACCTTGACCTTGGAGATTTTGGGACTTAAAAAAAACATTAACGTTGGTAATAATTTGTTAATGGTTAGGTCTAGGGCTTCTATACTTCATAAATGTATTCTTTGTGGCAGTTGCTTTTATTGGATACCAATAACCTTGAACTTTTGACCTTGACCTTACAGATTTTCAGACTAATGAAAAAATATTAACCTTGGCAATAACTTTTCAATAAGGGCTAGGGATTTTATACTTCACATATGTAATTCATGTGACAAGACCTTTCATTCAATACCAAGAACCTTGACCTTCTGACCTTGATCGTGGAATTTAATTTACTTTTAAAATCTTTTAACCTTGGCCATAACTTTTGAATGGTTAGAGCTATGGCATCCATACTTCACACATGTGTTCTTTGTGGATACCAGTAATATTGACCTTCTGACCTTGATCTTGAAGATTTCTGTACTTATGAAAAAAAACTTTAGCCTGGCCATAATTGGGAACAGATGGTGATAGGGCTTTTGTTTTCACAATTTTATTTCCAGTTAGGAAACACTTCATTAGGTACCAATACACTGAACCAAACTTCTAAGTGTTCACCTAACATTTTTTTAGTTTTAAAGAACAAATGCATACAATAAATAATTTCTTTAATTCATGGTTAATGATGCATATTTCAGTTCGATGTTACGTAAAATTCATGTAAGTATCTCGTCGGAATTTTAAGCAAAGTGTTAAGGTAATGACATACACTCAAAATGAAAATTCACACAAAATAATCTCTATGGAGTAAGACCACCACTTGCTCTAATAATGGCATGACATCCTTTACTGTTGGATACCATGTACCCCTGAATAGGAGATTGACACCTCTGCTGCCACACCTACTGCATAGATCTTTGCAAACCATTGAAATTTTGTGGAGGGGGGGGGCTTTGATATTCCTTTTAAAAATCCCAAATGTGTTCAATGGGATTCAGATCTGGGAATTTGACATTGCATCATCACACAGATGCCTTTTGGACAATATCCTTGCGCGTTTAGCACGCAAGTGCACCGCTTTAAGCATGATTCAGACTGCTTGAGCTGATATTTGACTGTCACGAACACCGATTTCTTATCATTTTCATACGATTGAAATTGTTTGTTTTCATGTTTCTAAGATTGTTTCAGGACAATTAAACACTCATTTAACCTGGTGTGACGCGAAATTTTGACCTCAGACGAAAATCAAGGTCACTTCCGGTTTGGTTAAATTTTGTCCAAAACTTTCAAATTGTTATAAATTGGCGATGAAAAATGACGCACAGCCTATTGAAAAATGTGTTTTAATGGATTTTGATACGTGTTTTTAATTTTTAAAAGTAATATCAAGGACAATTAAGCACTAAAATAAAAGTAAGTAAAAGTGGTGTAATGATCGTCCAGATATCAACATTCCAATGGCTCTCCCTTCTATCTCAATGGTCATTTTTCCAATGTTTTGTGTTTTTTAGTGAAACCAGTTTTTAGAATTTGAGAATGATCACAAAAAGATGCTTATTACACAGAACACGTGCCGCAAAGTACAGATTTATTGTTTTTCAAGCTTCGTCACGGAACATTAGTTTTCATCGGTGATAGTTTATTTTCTTTCTACAATTGTTGAGAAGACTCATTTGTTGTAATAATATGAAAATATCATACAATTCTATAAAGTAGTTTTTAAATGAAAACATTTATTAAAGTGAACACTTAGAAGTTTTGTTAAGTGTATATTAAATTGCATTTAAGAAAAGTGTATTCTTCACTTTGTTGCCATACGGGGACATCGGTGTTTCACAAACACATCTTGTAAAGGATAGGGCTAGTGCTTTCATACTTTATATATTTTATACTTCCCCGTGGGGATTCGGGATAGAATAAGTCCTCAGTAACCCCTTGCTTGTCGTAAAAGGCGACTAAATGGGGCGGTCCTTCGGATGAGACCGTATAAACTGAGCACAGCAGGTGTGGCACGATAAAGATCCCTCCCTGCTCAAAGGCCGTAAGTGCCGAGCATAGGCCTAAATTTGCAGCCCTTCACCGGCAATGGTGACGTCTCCATATCAGTAAATATTCTGGAGAGGGACGTTAAACAGTATACAATCAATCAATCAATCATATTTTATACTTGTCACAATATTTTTCATTTGATAGCAAGACTTTTTTGACCTTGACCTTAGAGTTTGACCTACTTTTTAAAAGTTTTAACCTTGGTCATAGCTTCTGAATGGTTAGGGCTAAGGCTTCTATACTTTACATATGTATTTTTGTGGCAAGGCCTTTCATTTGATACCAGTGATCTTGACCTTGAAGATTTTCGTACTTATGAAAAAACTTTAACCTTGGCCTACTTTCATATTCTTTCACAATTGTATTTCCAGTGAGAATACCCTACGTTTGGTACCTATATATTAAATTTGCGTTTAAGAAAAGATAAATCTTTGCTATGTTGCCATACGGGGGCATCAGTGTTTCACAAACACATCTTGTTCTATTGTTATGCAATGAAACCGCACAGAAGTCGTAAACCTTCATTGATTTTGTTTTCTTCGAATTCAGGTTATTTTCCCTTATCAGTTACTGCTAGCCATTAGGATAAGAAGTGCCTTAGGCCAAATACGAAAAAGGGGGATGTCACTCTGATATGATTGCGCCCATGAGAAAAGGGTCCTTATGACATTTTTACTAAAACAGAGAAATGACGTCATAAATTGTGACGTTGCATACTGAGGGTGAATGTCTACGCTGATTTTTTTAAACCACATGTTTTGACGTTAGACGCAGTTTTTATCATTGTTTCCAACATGATGTGAAATTTATTTTCATTTATATATTAATTTAATCAATATCTGAATCGGTTTTTATAGATAGGCCTATAAAACATTTGTAATTTTTTTAAACTAACATATCTAGTAATAATGTACGTCTCTAATCTAAGGCCCAAAAGCTTTCCTATAGAATTAACTGTACATGCATAGACAAGGTATTTTTTTCTGATTGGATATCAAACGTGTATAGAAATAAACAATTTTTATTATGATATTTAGACCAGTTTTGGGTTACATGTTAGCCAGGGGTACATGTACAGAGTATAGTGTTGTTAAAATATTGCTAAGGAAAATTGTTTTCCTTTGTGAGATCCGCTCCACCACTCTCAATATGCATCGCGATCGCGTCGATCACATGTAAACATTGTTTCATCGGTGCATAACTGCTTAAACATTTGTTAAATTTTTTGTACTAACGTTGAAACTAAACATACATCTTTCAAGTTTTCAAAAATTTAGCAATGATTTGTAAGAATGACTGTCAAAATATTTGTATTTTCTATAAATAAAAACAGGTGAGGTAACTCTGACAATCGATGTAAACAGGTAAAATGGGTACCATAGAGGGACATTTTCTGTCTTTTGGACTAATCTTTAGTAGAACTTTTCAACTGTGAAATAATAAAATAATATGACTCAACATTTATCATGATAAACTGTATGTTACATTACTTATTGAATGACCTTCGTAATCATAAGCGCCCCCGTGCCCATACTCATCATAACTATGTAGTACGTAAGATCATCAGCATAATACCGGGTAACAAAGGAAATTTTCAAAGAATTAATGCATTTTCACCATATGATCAATAGCAAAGGCGTCGGAACCGGGGGGATAGCTTCTCGCATTGTTTCTAGTGGATCTTTTTTAAATATTACAGATTTTATTATATCATTCTATGAATTATGTCACTCCAAAACTGCCATTTGTTGAATAAATGTTTTGTAGAATTTACGATTTCTCCTTCTTTGGTTCATTTAAGCAGAGTGGTCTGGCGTGGTTTCATAATCGCCTTGATGTTGACACTTCCGAAGACGAGTTTAATGTATTGAAGTGAAAACCCTTTAATTTGTTTTTAAATGCCATTACAATTACTACCATTTGACGTGTACAAGATGGGTTTTTGAGGACACGGGTCCTTGTATGGTAGCCAAATTGAGGACTGAAGTTTCATATGTAAAACTCCAAAGGTCATGGTCAAAATTGAGGGTATTCAAAGGAAGGTCTTGTCATGCAATTATAAAATACGATATCTTATTACTTATTGTTCAAAACTTGGAGTTTTATGAAGAGACTTACTTTTACATTAAACAGCTGACTTTTACATTTTAGTGATTGGAGTTTGTCTATGTTAAAATTGTAAAAGTCAGTCGTCAATTGTAAAAGTAAGTCTCTTCATAAAACTCCCTTATGCCCAATGATAAAGTTTTTTTTGTGGATCAAACTCTAAGCTCAAGGTTTGTATACCCTTTATGAGGTCGTGTCACAATGCATACACTTGTGAAATTAGTCCGAAAGATCTGACGTTTTCTCGTTTTTTTTACTCACAATTTTGATATTTTATATGTGCCATGAAAAAGTCAAGGATTTACAAGGACAATGTAAATCAAGAGGACAGAAACGACATAAATGACAAAAAATTAAGGAATTTATTCAATTTATTCGAAACCCTGTGTACAGTCTGAGAAGGACAAATTCTCCGGTATAAGGGTCGACACCAAGACAGGGTCACACAGCAAATTTACCACCATTGTAAAACAGTCGGTAGCGGATAAAAGCCTCCCAACAAGATGTACCAAGCCATTTTGGGGAAGTTATTCCATTCCTGTTGCGATAATGCAGCAAGTTCTTGGACATTGGCAGGAGGTTGTTGACGTTGCCTGTCCAAGACATACCCGATGGTGGAAAGATCCGGACTGAGTGCAAGCCATGGTAATGTGGTGATGATCTGCTGTTGGAGTTATCCAGAAATGATCCTGGCCAAATGACATCAGGCATAATTGTCATCTTGAAAAAAAGAAACGGCAGCCATAACGACGTGCAAACGGCACAACATGGGGTGCTAAAATTTTGTTCCGGTAGTACATGTACTGTCCCGTGACATATCCAGCAACAACAACGAGTTTCTTCTGCAGGCAATAGTGATGCCTCCCATTATAGATCCACCCCATGCCGATCATGTCTAATGACGTTAACAACATGGAAACGTTCGTTTCTTTGTCGCCAAACACTTCTGTGCCTGTCCAGGAAGTCCACAGTGAACCTTGACTCATCTGAGAAAACCACGTGCATATCACCGTTGATGTGAGCCACATCGCGGGCAATCCCTCAAACAGGGAATGACACAAGCACGTCGTCACGTCGGGCGTGTAAGTGAAATCCGTGCAGTAGATTTCGGATGGTCTGGCCACTCATTACCAAGCCAGTATCCAGGTCTTTGAAGTTGAGACCTTATCTGATTTGATCTTACCAGTCTGGACGATTTCTCAAGGCAATAGTGTGGATGAATCTGCATGTCCATTGCATGAGTTGTTGCAATTAGTTGACCGGATGATAGTAGTGGTCTATTGATCCTGAACAGACCTTCGTAGCACGATGTCTGGACCATAATCAATCTGCTGACAACAGACTAGGAAACATTCATTGCCCTTGTCATATGCAGTGACCTGCTTTTTCTTCAGAATCTTTCTTTAGAGTGGTTTAACCTTCCAATTCAAACGCATGGAAATTTGTGGCACAAGTAACAGCTTTGATCATCAGTAGCATCCCGTGCAGATCGTGAGAGTGTGATTGATGTGCTGAGGTGATGGATTTCTTTGGAAATGCCTCCTCGAGCTCGTTAAAGGGACTATACGTACAACATGATTTCGTATCCCTTTGTGTGTGTGAACATTTCGATCACAAACTATAATATCTACTACTCCTTTTGAATAGTATATATATATTTCTAATTTCAGCAAGATCTGTAGAGATTAAAAATTTTGATCTGGTATCTCTACAGATCTCAGACCATTGCCTCATAATTTCATTCGGGATTTCGTACCAGAACTTCGACCGCTTGTTGCGATTGACAGATGATACAAGCATTTGTCACAAAATTTGAAAATAACAACTTGAATAATACTTATGGAACTAAAATGAACAAATTTAATCGTATAGTTTTTTCATATTCCATTCAAAGTTTCACAAAAATGGATTTGAAGTGACAAACACTCAATATAGAGATTATGAAGGATGGTTGGTGAAAGGTTCAATTATTTTGAACATAATAGAAGGTAAAAAATTTCTGAATATTTTAGAAATGTATTATTTGCATAATTTACAACAAAAGAATTTATACTAACCCATACAATTCTTTTTGTATCATCTTTCTTATCACTTTAAAACTTTCTTTTCGGAAATGTTTAAATCCATCAAAATATAAAGATTTTTATGGTGGCATATTTCTGCCCCCTATATGCAAGATAAATTATGTTAACATGCAAGAAAATTATGTTAACATGCAAAATAATTATGTCAACATGCAAGCTAATTATGTTGACCTGCAAGTTACCAATATTATAAGAAAATATGAATTAAATATGGGCAAATTTACTTACTAACGCTTGTATCTGACATTTTAGATGCAAGATGCTACAAAATTATGTTGACATGCGACTTTTTTATGTCAACATGCAAGATAATTATGTCACCATGCAAGTAAATTATGTTAGCATGCAAGATATTTATGTTAACATGTGAGATAATTATGTAGACATGCAAGATATTTATGTTCACAAGCAAGATGCTAGTAATTATGTTGACAAGCTACTTACTTATGTCAACGTGCGACTTAGTTATGTGAACATGCGAGTTATATTTTTACATACAAGATATTTATGTCAACATGCAAGATAATAAATTGCATATCAACTTACATATCTTGCATGTTGACATAATTATCTTGCATGTTGACATATATAAGTCGCACGTTGACTTAATTATCTTGCATGTTCACATAAATAAGTTGCATGTTGACATAAATAAGTTGCATGTCTACATAATTATGTTGCATCTTGCATCCATAATGTCAGATACAGGCGCTTAGAGTTAGTAATTTTCCCATATTCAATTCATAGTTTTATATAAGATTGGTAACTTGCATTTCAACATAATTAACTTGCATGTTGACATAAATATTTTGCATGTCTACATAATTTTGTTGCATGTTAACATAATTTATCTTGCATGTAAGGGGCAGAAATATGCCACCATAGATTTTCATAGCAATATGCTATTCGTTTAAACCCCTGAGTTCCAGCAATTATCTGCTTCAGATATTTTATAGTACTTTCGTTTTCCCTCTATTTCCTATAGAAGAACCATATATATAGACTCAAGACCAAAATATTTAGTCTCTACGGATCTCTCTGAGATTAATATGTATATTTCCAGAAAGTATTCTTTATGTTTCTACGGATATCAATGATATTAAGTACACGGTATATTTCCAGATAGTATTCTTTTTGTTTATATAATTAAATGCATTGCAATTAAGATATTTATAGAATCGTTGAAGATACGCGCCCTAGTGCGTCTCCGATCATGTTGGTTTTTGTCGTGTTCTATTGGGTATTTAGGCTTAATTATGTATTGACACGATTGATCTAGAAACAGGACTTGCAATTGTGTGTTCCCTACGATTTTTCCTGGAAGTAACTAGGTGGGACGGTACGTGTTCTGAGAATTTGAAACGTGGGAGAGAATTCTTCAGTTCGAACCAATACAAAGAAATGGAGAATCACCAGAACTGTACATCTAAGTGATATAAACTGATCAGCGTAAAGGTGGATTTGAAGTGACAAGACAATTAGCTGATCAACATATGGTGGATATTGAAGAAGTGTGTCTGAAACCGGTCGTGAATGGACACCATGACAAATCAGTTGTATCCATTTACTTGCATGGACTTGTGTTTGAACGTCTTTTCTGTGTTTTTATTTTGCGTTGATGTCTTTACGGACATTTGGTTGGCTAAAAGCTATTACGAAGATGGAATGACGTTAGAGTGCATTTTGACGGCATCTGTTGTTGTTGCTGCATTTATAGTAACTGGAATTTTAGGTTCGATCTGGCTTAGGGATAAATCTGATCCGAAACGTCCTCCCCGGCCTTTCATTTTATTGATTTTGACGTTTCCATTTGCTACCATAGAGAGGTAGATTTGACTTGATGTCATTTGAAATGAGTATGGAATATAATGTAAATGAAAAACATACAATTTGTGTCCTTTTAAAGTATATTTACTGTGCAATAATTTTATAGATCTAACTGGAAATACATGTACCAGTAATCTTCAGTCACATTTTTGAGTCATATTGAAAGCCCGGTAGATTGGTGCTTACTATAAATTGATATCGGATAAGCCAATTTACTAGTATGGAAAAGTAAAAATTTGAAATTAGAAATGTACACGACAAACAATTATTTGTCATAATGATTATAGAAATAAGCTACGTAAATAGAAACTCTTTTTAATAGGGCACTGGAAAAAATATCATCCCTGTTTTTTACACATTGAAATTAATTCTTTTTTTTATTTTGCAGTAATATAACATACATATATCATGGCTACAAAAGCAGAAAGAAGGGAAGTGACCGCCATTTTAGAGAAATGATCAACAGCAATATGAATGCGACTCTACTAAGAATGTTTGATGCCTTTATTGAATCCGCTCCCCAACTACTTCTACAGGTGTACCTCATTCTCAAAGAACAAGAAAATCTCAAAGACTGTGAAGATATGTCGATTCGTAGTCGTAAGTTTTTCCCCAGATTTTATGAAAGCTGCAAATTAACCCCCCCCCCAGTACAGTAAATTCAAATTAACAACAAGATAGCAACCTTATAAGATAACGCAATCATTTCAGAAGTCATTTAGTAAGCTGTCACTTTCACGATATTTCTATAAAGTTATATTTTTTTTCTTTGATAGATACTAGTATCGATAAAAGTGTTCATTGATAAATTTTATATTGAAATATTTCAATTATTTCAAGTAGTTTTTCTCAAAATTAGACACGTAACACGGAATGTTGACACTGCATTACCAAACACAGACTTCCTGTGTATTGTTATGACATCCTGAGTATTGGGGGTCTCCAGGTCAATAACACCACTGTTACTTAGACCACTCCCCCTCCTCAGGTAACCCTACGGTAAAAAAGATGGCCGGGTCTCTAATTCCCACATAAGTTGTAAATAAGTCACTATCGCAATGCAGAGTTGTCGATGTGACGTCATTTAGTAAAACGTGAGGCAGATCAAGTAATGTTTTCTCAACGAAAAATGTTTTCTATAATTTAATAAAATATTATTTACATATACTCTATTAGCCATTAACTTGGATTCAATATCTTCTTCACGATTTTATTAATATATTTTCTGTATATTTAAGGAATCACTGTCTAGTGAGTATAGTATGCCAGTGCATCAACGATAGTGGGAAACATGGATAATTTGCTGGTCGAAGCCCGTTATACATAAATTATTCCATATTTCCCACTACCGCTGATGTGCCTGACATACTATACTAAATAGACAGTGATTCCTTATATTTCCATTTCATTGTGAAATAAATTGTAGATTTAGATTTTAAAAATGTAGACATAGATTTAAATTACACGAGGACTTTCATACCAATTTCAATAGTCAACGACCACTGACGTCAAACACAAAGGGAGCCGTACGAGATTTACATGCATATTTGACCTCCTTAGCGTCAGACACAGATGTGCACGAGATTTGCATGCATATAAGGCCTCCTTAGGTCCTGATCTACCGACCTGCCTAATTTACATTCCGGTAGAATTATTAAGAAATCAATTCCGATTTCCAATTGAAGCCCAATACCTCTTAAATAGCCATATTACGGTATAAATATATATCAGTGCAGGTGAATTATCGGCGCATATGGTATTTTTTGGTAAAATCTTTTTTAGATTGAAAGTATGTTTCTTTGGGTGTTCTCTCATCAGATTTTAGTATAATATCCATGTACGTCTTGAACAAACAAGCGAGCCATGCGTCATTTTTCAGCGTCATGCATTGCTGTATTGATGTAATATGCTTGGTATCTGTAATTGTACGTATTGCATTTAAAAATTGCAAATTGTCAATAGTTTCCATGGAAACAGGGGAAAAGTGAAAATTCTTTGACTTTGATTTTTTAAATCAAAGTACTGATACGAGTTGATAGTTGTTCAAGCTTAGCTAATGGGTGTTGTTTTAGTGATGAAAAAATGAAAGTCTTGTCCAGTTCGGGGCGACATACCTATTGCTTGCAATAGCAAACTTTCTAGTTTTATATTAAGATCAAAATATTTGTCAAAAGTGTACTGTCAAACAGATGGCTGTATAAAATTATAAAGCTGCGTTAAGTCATGCGCAGTCGAATTATACTTGGCCTCGTTAATTGATACAGTAACTGCCTTGTACATGTATTTGTATGCAAGTACATCGGAGGGTAATGTGGGGGTCTTAATAAATCGATCTAGTGTAAGGGCATACATTAAATGGATCATAGTAAGATTTTAACAATCAAATCTAGAAGTATTAAGGTATATGAAAAGTGCAGCGATCCTGATGAAATCTTGAAAATAATTTAATTATAACTGTCAATTTTCCATGATTTTGTCTAGCACAAAATACAGCATTCGGCCATACATATAGGATTTTAACAATGAAATTGCAGAACCTAACTAGAGATTGGATCGCGGCACTTTTCAGAAACTACAATGCGTGTTGAAAATATTTATAAACTGAACTTTTAATTTTAACATGTTTATGTCCTTCACCAGTGAAAGAAGATGGGTGAGCAAAGCGGGCAGAATGCCTATAGCGTCGGATATTAAGAAAACATATTCAATGTGTGAATTGAGTATTTAAATTAAATTTTAATTATTAAAATTTATGAAATTATGAGGGAAAAACTTTTCTTAGAGAAAAAAAAATATCGTAAAAAAAAATTCTTTATAAAAATATAAGATGATATTCGTGGGATTCGAACCCTAGCAATAAAAATCGGACGTATCATACTGCTAAAATGAGACTAACATACCAACAATTATGCTACATGGCTCATGATGATTCATGATCATTTAAATCATGTTTGTTATATGACCCTTGTCTAAATGGACTTGAATTTTTTTCGGAAAGATGCGAATGTTTTGTCATGAAAATGTACTTTTAAGGTATAGTGGGTCTTCGCTCAATGTTTTTGTAAACCAAAAAATGTATATCTTATTGCAAACTTTTAGGATTATCTTTCATAAAAATGGAGTGAAGACCCACTCATTTTGAAAAATTTTGTTAAAGTTTGAGAAAATGATTGTTTTTGTTCTTTTTAGTGTGTGTAACTTTTTCATGGGCAAATATTTTCAGTCTTAGTGAGATTTTCGTAAATTGTAAAGATTTGACATTAAGCATACTTTAATATTAGATGAAATATCAAATAAAATTTGGATATAATTGAGATTAAAATTTTCACTTCTTATCAGTCGCACTATAGGCACTTCGTCCGCCTTACCCTCCCATCTTCTTTATAGGTAACCTTCAAACTGCATGTTAATGTGCTAAAATCACATGACAACTCTAAATATCAAATCTAATTGTCCTCAATATGTAGTTATGAACTATAATTACAATTATCCGATATACCGGTAAATAATGTACTAAAATAATTGCCATCCCGTTTATGAATACATTTTTAATCACAAAAATTGTCGATATTTCCACTGCGCACCTCAACTGTTGTGCGTATGAAAAAAACTTTAAAATTGGCCATAAATATTGAACGGTAAGGGCTAGGGCTTCAAATATGTAATCCTTGTGAGAGGACCCTACATTGGATATTTAGATCTTTGATCCTTTGACCTACTTTTAAAAACAAATTTTGTCCATAACTTTTGAAGGCTTAAGGCTAGTGTTTTGATACTTTATATATTTAATCCTTGTGACAAGACCTTTCATTTGATATCAAGAACTTTGATCCTTTGACCTTGACCTTGGAGTTTAACCTACTTTCTAATTTTGTTAACCTTTGTCATAACTTTTTAACGGTTGGGCTATGACGTCAACACTTCACACATGTATCCTTGTGACAACTTTGACCCTTGGACCTTGAAGTTTGACCTACATTTCAAACTCTTATCCATGGCCATAACTTTTGAACAGGTGGTGCTACGGCTTTCATATTTTACAGTAGTATTTCCAATGCGAAGATCCTACTTTGAGTACCAATATATTAAATTTGCGTTTAAGATAAGTTTAAAATTTGCTCTGTTGCCATACGGGGGCATCAGTGTTCACAAACACATCTTGTTTCTTTTTAATACCAACAATTAAGGTTTCGTCAAAGGCCAACATGTTCAAAAATTTATTTTTACGATAGCCCCAAAACTATATGAGGTATAAAGTTAAAACTTTTACAGTTTATCAATTTTTCGTTGATTAACAGATGGAAAGTATCACTTGATAAAAAAATACTTGGAAAACATATTGAGAAAAATTCTTCTTTAAAATGCATATATTTTCAAAAAATACACCTAATTAATTCCGTGCTCTTAGTGAAAACCATCATTGCAGAAACAAAATATGTTTATCAATGAAGGGCAAGTTGGACTTGGATAGTCTCTGGAAAGTTGTTTTCCTTGTTTATTTTGTCCAAATGTTAAGACTTGAAAGTGAAAGTACATTGCAAATGGAGGATTCTGTAAGGGTCTTGTCTTTATACATGTCATGCTTTCCATAACAGCCTTTCAGAGACCATTCACGTCCAACTTGCCCTTCAATGATAAACATATATTATTTCTGCAATGATGGTTTTCAAAAAAGGACAGAATAAAGCAGGTGCGGTTTTTTTTAAATATGCACATTTTCTGATACAATTTTTCTCCAAAAAAAATCTTATTTAAAACATTTGTTATCAAGTGATACTGTCTATCTATTAATCAATGATATATTTATAAACTGTAAAAGTTTTGACTTTATACCACACACAGTTTTGGAGCTATTGTAAAAATAATTTTTTAGACATGTTGACCTTTGACGAAACCTTAACAATTTTTTATATAAACAAATCAAAATTCTGTTGTCACGTACTTGTACATATTTTAACAGTTTTGTAGGTCACCTAAGTAAAATCAGGGTCATAGTTTCTGGTGCTAGGGTGGGGCTATATAAATGCATCAATTCTTTGAAAATCTCCTCTGCCCCTGGATTTTAAGCAGATGAACTATCTATAAAGCTATGATCTTTCAGAATTATGAATTTCAAGGCCCTTGGGTCAAGGGCACAATAGAGGGGGGATCTAATTATATACTGAAAAAGAACGAATGCTTTGAAATCTGCTCCTTGGTATAAATCAACATTTATGAGGAGTAAAGGTGCCTTTTCCGTAATTGTGAAATGTGTAAACCTAGGGTCAGGGGTTCATGTGGAGTGGGAACTCAACAAATTATTGCTGAATATTAATGATACGTTAAAATGCATTTTTTGTCCCCCTACTCTACTCATGAGTATTAAGTAACCATATTAAGCAGGCTAAGTGTAATGTTATGATTAGCTATGGTGCCTCTTTCAAAATGTTGAATGTCATGGCCTCTGATAAAAAAAAGGAACCAAATTCAATGGATGGAAAGTTGTTGCATATTGCTCAGGTGACCTATAAGGCCAATGGGCCTCTTGTTTTTTCTTTTATTTTAGCTGCAGCATATTACAGTTTTCTTTTATAGTTTCAGATATAATTCGACTGTTAACAGTTCTCTCCTCTTGGATATCTGTCGCATGGTCTGCGACTGCTTTTTATCGAGCTCATCGTCTGGAGAATGACAGTGCTGTGCACAAAACCCGGCTAAAAACAGTCTTTGCTGCGATGGGATATTTCCTCTGGAGAGCGTTTGAAATAGGACCACGAGTAATGGCATTAGTAATGATGTTTCTCATGAACGGCATCATATTTGCAATAACATTGACCTTTCATTGGATTGTTATGGTCACATGGTCAATTGCGACGAAAATAAGGCCATACTTGAAAACCCATCAAAACGTTATCTTTAGTTTATTCGTTGGATTTGTGCAGATTTTTTCTTTCATGAATGTCAGTCGCTTTAAATTTCCAGACCATGCTGTGATAATCAATCCCGTTGACTCCTCGGTTCATGCTGAGGAAGTCAATCCCCTTGAATCTTCAGATCATGCTGAGGAAGTCAATCGCCTTGAATCTTCAGATCATGCTGAGGAAGTCAATCCCCTTGAATCTTCGGATCATGCTGAGGAAGTCAATCCCCTTGAATCTTCAGATCATGCTGAGGAAGTCAATCCCGTTAAATCTTCATGTCTTGCTAAGAAAGTCAATCCCCATGACGATTGCTATCCCATTAAACCTCGACATCATGCCCTTCTATATTATTTGTTTGTTTACACTGAAAATATTGTCATACTTATTTTATGGATTTTGGTTAAAAATAACTCCTTTTGTCCGTGGATTTATCACGGGTCAATTGGCATTGTTTGTAGTGGACTTATTTGTAATATAGTTTTTATGATATCATATTATAAAGTCTGTCACCCAACAACATCCATTTGTGAATAAATGTTATAGAAGGTACGGTATTTTCTTGTTTGCTTCATTTACCCAGAAGGATCTGTCGTGGTTTCATAATCACTTGATTTTACTCAGGTGTTGCTTCCCACGATATAAGTTTAAAGGCTGGTTTACACTATGCATCTTGACACATGCATCTTAACCCATACTTCAATTTTGCTTCATGCATCTTCTTATTTACACTATGTGTTTTGATGCATGCATCTTTATCATTGTTTAGAATACGTATTTGTAAAGATGAAATCTATCTACTTGAAATATATCAATACCTTCAAATTTCTTTTCCAGATTTATTTTAGCTGAACAAATAATTCTTAATTCCTTTTAATGATAATTCTTAGAAGATATAATTCATATTTTTTGGGACTATATGGAGGAAAATAAGGCTTATGATTCAATCTAAACTCTAACCTTTCTTTTCATTGGTCAAGTCCATGCATCTTGAAGCACGGAATAGAACAAGTTCTATTTGATCGTTCAAGATGCAACACCCATTTAATTTGACACAAGGGGCTATTACAATGTGAATCTTGACACATGCATCCAAGATGTATAGTGTAAACCGGCCTTAAGGTATTGAAGTGAAAATTCTTATTCATAACTTGTTTATTTCATGCCATTAAGCTTTTTAAGATATTCTATATAAGTCAGTTAAAGTAAATGAATGCATTGGTAGAGAGATTAAAGACTCAAAAATTAATACCATTAGACTTGTGAAAAAGTTAGCATAATTATCGAAGATAGATCTATATAGGTCTAAATATTGTAATACCTTAAATAACTCAAACTAAATAAAAGGTCCATAAAACACGTGTGTTTGCATGCTTATTTTCAAACAACTTGTTACGGAGTACATACCTCTGAAAATTAGACAGTCAAAATTTAACAAAGACAAGTATGGCCAAAAACATAACAAATTTAGCTTTAAATTTATGAAAATAAAAAAAAATATTATTTGCCAAGAAATTCCTTTCAAGATTTTCCCTGTAAAAATTATTTCAAAACTTATGATGAAGCTGCCCACTGCATTCAGAAAAAAAAAATCAAAAAATATTTTAATGTTGATGAAAATGTTCAACTTACTTATTTACCTGTAATTTTTTCGTAAGATATATTTAATATTATAGCTATGGTTAACTGAAACACATGTTCAATCTCCCATGGTCACCACGCATTTAACATGCACAGTAATTTGTATTGATTATATAGAGCCGAAAGCGAGGCTAAGAACTGTGTCGACCAATTTACTCCGAAGATATTCAACAGAAAACATGCATAAACATCCGCCACAAATAGTGCATGTCATTTTCTCCTGAATGGATCTAATTTTTATAATTTGAAATGTAAGTAAATGTAATGATAAAGTAATCTGATTTTGAGTATTAGATTTCGTTCAAAGAAACACTAAATTATAAGGAACGGGGCATTCATGTCCTATGGACATATTTCTAGTTAATTTCAAATATACCAAAAAACTTTGCCGATTCTTATCTGCATGAAGAGTGATAAACCTCTTGAGCATTATTACTTTTGTGTGTTTAAAACATAATCGTAACTTTATATTTTGAGAACCTTGTGTAATTGAAATCTTGATTTTATCTAACCTGTAGAAGAATCATCTCTACACTGCATACTAAAGAGTAGGGATGTGCGATTTTATCGGTATGCCGGTATATCGCGATTTGTTGTTGCATGATACGTATCGTGATACGGAGACCTAAATACCGGTATTTAGGTACATATTACAAAGTCCAGAAATTGTTCATTTATTCGTTCTATCTTTCATATTACAATTATAGAAAGTCTAGAAATGTTAAAAAAGGTTGAAAAGAACGGCATCTTACCATCCAAACATGGTTAATTTAATGTACATAAAAATTTCAAAAAATGAAATTTTTTTTTTTTAGCATATTTTTTCAGAAAAATAATGACTATCCATTTAAAATCATTGTAATAATTGCTTGTAAAAATATCATGATATTATCATGATATTTTGGAAACAAAATCGTGATATATCACAATACGAAATTTTTGGCAATACCCATCCCTACTAAAGAGTTGTTATTGCGGGGGGGGGGGGGGGTGTCTGCAAGTGGAGTGATCTGCCCTTGGATCTAAATTGATGTCAAGCTACATTGTACCACCTATTATAAAATCTGTTATCAAATCATGCATTGTAAACATTTTAAAAGATGGATATAATTAAATGCACATTTTGTTGGAGTGTATTTTCTTCTCTGACGTAAACAGTAGAATGAGTGTTCATTATCTTTTTTTTTTTTTAAAAAAGGGGGGGGGGGGTAGTGACACTATCATATATTGAGAATGAAATAAGTAAATTCAATATTTAGGCCTTTGTGGAAAGAAAAATCCAAGATTCTTCACTGCTTTCTTACTGTGTGCATCTGAACAGAGACATATTAAAGATCATGCATCTGGAGACGATGAGTTGAACTGTGTTGTTTATGGACTATAGTCCATTTATGGAATAAACCAACCGCGAGATCGGAAAACAAATTAGAAAAATCATTTCTTTAGTGTTGCATGTATATATACTGATGTATACGATATGTTGTTTTAAAGAGTTTAGACTGATATATAACTTGTAGTTAGAGTTTCTGAGACATTAGAATGAGGTTTTCACGGAAGTTAGCACACCCATTCATACAACAGAACAATCCAAGGAAAAGGCGCGAAGATAGCTTGTTAGTGATATTTGGCGCGAAAAGAGCGATTCACCCCTTTTGTAGATTATAAATGGACTGTTCCAGTAGTATAGAAATGCAGAAAAAAGGATACACGGACATTTTGAAACTGCGAATCACTTGGAATAATATGTTTCGTGCAAAAAGAGTCAAGGAAGTAAAAACTGCGGTACTTTGCATCAGTAATATCATTCTTTTTTCTGAAAACTGTTTCTTTTAAAATGCAGGTAAAGAATTCCAATGTAAATCAGCTTGCACAAAATCTAGCTCTCTAGATATGATCGCACACTTTCGGATCTTGGAAATATCAATCCTTATACAGCCTGACGCCGTGACGTCAGGCAATAAGCATTTAAATGTTTCTGAAACAAATTAAAGCATTCACGATGGATTTAATTTCGCGGAAAAATATAAATCTCGAACATAGTGAAATTAAGTTCACCATTATCTAAATTCTAAAATAATAATTTTGATAGACATGTGATAACCATGGTGTACAAAATTAGAATTGGATCCGTAATAGCGTGAATCTTCCTGAATGCACCGTCAAAAGCAACTTATTGTCCAGGCCCGTAAAAAGTAATTCCATTTTAATATATTTGTTATTATTACTTTAGGAAGTACATTTAATAATTCTTAATAATAGATTTTATACGATTATTGATATGCAAATGCATGGCAACGACACCCAACAGAATATCATTTTTCATGTGAATGTGTTGTGCATATTGATTGTGATGACAGACAGAGTTTTGATTACACATCTTTTCCAATATACAAATATGTATTGAATATTTCCCCACAATATTCTTTAAGCATATAATGTCCTCGTTAGATCATGACTCCGTTAATTTTGGTATTATTAATAGTACTGCTAAAATTAAAACTGAGCAGGATAAAATACTTATATATTACACATACTGTGATTGCTCATTATGTACACTCATTTTTTACACTTTAATAGCATGTTAAGTACTTTAACCTATAAATAGAGCAAGTCATATGAAAACGTTTTGACTGCAATACAAGTTTTGGTTAAAGAATCGAAAACGAAAGTATGCAAAATAAATTTCCACTTTTACTTTGAAAGATTAAAATAAGAAATACATGCAATTTATTTTAATTTGTCACGTAAAATCAAACGATGAAGAAGTCAAAGAAGAAGAATTCTGAATCGGGAGAAGATGAAGTAGACAATATGGTTGGTTTTCGTGGAAAACAAAAATTTAATCATGATGAGAACAATACGACCGAAGACTTTGTCGATTTCGGTAGAACAACGACACAGAATGATCTGAGTGAAGACATTAAAGATGACCAAGCACCAAAGATAATGCATAATGCTGAGAAATATGGTGGGGAAGAGAGATGAAACGGCCACTCTTATCATTGATGAGAAAGACAACGCTGAGGATGACATTAATGATAGTCAACCGTATCCATTTACCATTTTGGACTTTCTTGTTGCTATAGTGTCTATAGTTGTGTTTGTGGCTGACATTATCACCGACATTCTCCTTGCTCTGGAATATAAGGATCACGGTAGAACTGCTGAGTGCGCACTTACGTCATCAGTGGTGGTTGCGTCATTCCTGGTGGCAGGGATACTTAGTACGATCTGGTATGTACAAGACGGAAATGGACCTAAAGGAGGAATACAGAGGACTCTCTTCCTCATAGTGGCTTTTCCGTTTGCTACTATTATAAGGTAAATCTTAATAAATATTATTAAATCTGATTTCTCAAAGTGATAGTTTTACAAATATCAAATAAGTAAACCCTTTCTTGTTTTATATGTACGTTTTATATCTTAGCTCGTTTTGTCCGTCTGTCCTTCATTTAATCCCTCCCATTTTTTAAAAATTCTTTTCCAAAGAATCTTTTCGATTGAATTTCAACAAAAGAATTTCAATTGGACAATATATTTTCAGGATTCTTTTATATACTAAAGCTACTAAAGAACTTTTAAATCATTTTGTATCTAGATGAAAATGTTTATTTTTTAAGAAGAGATATTTTAAGGTGATTCCTGCGAGTATTGTTACATTGAATATTTCTTCATGTCAAACTAATAATAAATAAATCCACTTCCAATTTCTTTCAGGAAAATTTCATACATCAAATATGGCTGCTTGAGTCGCAAATCTACCGATAAACATACACACTACAAAAGAATGATAAGGGACAGATCCGATGCCAAACTATTGTGTATGTTCGATGCCTTTGTGGAATCCGTTCCTCAAGTAATCA